>NC_143551.1:98197500-98207500 GCF_054136105.1 Typopeltis vanoorti | reverse complement strand
ACTTCCAAATAACGGGAAGAGCTGCTTTAATAATGCGGCGAAGTTCGAGTTTGTTTACACGCGCGAAAGAAACTAGTTCACGAATTATTAATTTAATTATTAATTATCTTTATGGGGGACCCCTTTCGTAAATACGGAATGCCGTAAGTTGGGTCGAGTTGGGTCGTCCGTAACTCGGGGACCGCCTGTGTATATATATATATATACAGGTAACCCTCGTATAATGCGGACGTTGAGTTCCATAGAAATGCTGCGTCATATATAAATCGCGTTATACGAGACTTAGATCACATAGAATAAGTAGGGTTAGGTTCCGAAATCGTTTTTTTTTTTAAATTATATAAACAACAATGACATATCCAACAAAAACAATATTTTTATTTAATTCAGGTAATTCATGTAAGTTAAGAAAACAAACTATGAGACAAATACGTAGTATAAAATTATAAAAATTACAAATTGTACATAAATTTCATTGCACATAATGCATAAATGTTTTAGACACAGTAAAATAAAGCGCTTATTTTAATCGTCATCACTTTCTTTAGAAATAACAGTTCGTAGATGTTCTTTAAGTGGCCGGAGGTCGTCACCACTTGAAATCTCTTGGACATCATTTCTGTAATTCTCATTGCATACTTCGGCTGGTTTAGTCATCAAGAAGTCAGTAATAAGACTTTGCTTTCCACTATGCTGCAATTTTTTATTAAGTTCATAATATGGCGCTAAACAAATATCCAATTGTCTCGTGAATTTTCCCGAGCGCTCCATTAAGGGATCATTATCCGTAAAACAACTTACGACCCTAACTTTCTTGCCAAGTCCAATCCTTCTGCTAATTTCTTTAAACTGAATTCTTTAACGAATTCATCACAATCAGAATCTTCGGCAGAACTTTCCCCGCCATTTGGTTCGACGCTATCTATTAATTGTACCAGTTCTTTCTCATTTAAATCTGTTTCTCCATCATTTAATTCACTAATTTCATTGTCAACCATATCGCAAAAGCTCTCTCCACCAAAAATGTGTGCGACGTTTATTATACGACGTAGTTCGGCATCCACTGGAGGTACGAAATTTTGTTCCAGAACGGCTTCAAGCCATATTTTTTCCAGCAAGCATTCAGCGTAGAGGGTTGTAATTCCTTAATGGACAGAGAAGAGAAATAATTTTTACACAATTCAATATTGAAAACTCTTTCCACGCTTGAGGCAGTGTCATGTTTGGATTAGATTCTATTTTTTCCAAAATTAATTGAAATGTTCGCCGAATATAATATGACTTAAATGTTGATATTATTTTTTGGTCAAGTGGTTGAATAAGTGAAGTAGTATTAGGCGGCAAAAAAAGGTATTTTAATATTCGGATGGCTTAAATTTGTTGGGTGGCCTGGTGCGTTATCTAAAATTAGTAGAATAGTCCATATTCTTTTTCTTTGTGTAACTTTCTACATCGGGTACAAAACACTTGAAAAACCAATTTTCAAACATGCTAGCTGTAACCCATGCCTTTTTGTTGGCCCGCCAATAAACAGGTAGGGTAGACTTGTCGAGCCCTTTCATCGCACGAGGATTTGCGGATCGGTTAATAAACATTGGTTTTGTCATGTAATCACCTGATGCATTACTACAAAACAGTAGAGTAATTCTATCTTTTGAAACTTTGAATCCAGGAGCTGATCTTTCATTTTTCGAAATATAGGTGCGTTTTGGCATTTTTTTTTCCAATATAACTCAGATTCATCCGCATTGAACACCTGGTCTGCACTGTAACCACCTTCTTTAATGATTTTTAAAAGTTCTGCTGGGTATTTCCAGGCAGCTTCAACGTCTGCTGATGCCGATTTTCCCTGGATTTTAAGATTATACAAAGAAAACCGCTTTTTAAAGTTTTCGAACCAACCCTAACTGGCACAAAATCCATGCTGAGAGATTTCTTCTGAAGAATCTTGATCAAGTTCTTTTAAATGCTTATAAACTTTGAGAGCTTTTTGCTTAATAAGGTGTCCATCCAAAGGAATTTTCTTTTGCGTGCAATCTTCTATCCAAATCATTAGAGATTTCTCCATTTTTTCTATTAGAATATCGCGAACACGAGCATCGCGCTTTGCACTTACCGTTGACCCAGCAATAACATTTTCTCGGATTTTATGTTCATTTTGTTTGATTGTTCGAATTGTTGATTCATTTAAATTCAGAGTCCTTGAAACAACTCCTGGTTTTTCTCCAATTTTCAACCGATCCAAGATTTTAATTTTTTTCTTCGAGAGAAATGAATTTCCTCTTCAATGTTGGTTTTTTCCCTTTCGTTGCGGTTTTAGTGGCCATTGCAATAAAAATAAACTTTTACATAAAAAAAGCATTACATATGTATGTAACTCACCAGAAAATAACTGCTCAGCTTGAGAATAACACACTATGATTTTAAATGCGCTTTCCTGGCAGAAAACGAAGACAATTTTCAACAATAAACACTTTATACAGTAAACCCTAGATGGCGAACCTATGGCACTCGTGCCAGAGGTGGCAGATCTGAGAATTTTGCTGGCATGTCAACGATTTACAGGTGATATCCTTTTATACGCTTATAAATTATTCAAGTTTTTTTTTTTTAATTGTTACAATACGTTACAAGCTGAATTTTGTTTTACACAAGACAGCAGCTATAAAGACGTGCATATGATTGGTGTGGTATTAACAAAAGATCGCGCGACCCAAAGACAAAAGCAACCGACAAGTATTGAGTTGAAATGCTAATTCTCTTCAATCGAATTCCATAACATCTGAAACTGTCATAACAACATTCACTATTAGTTTTAACACATTCACAACAGGGTGTCATATTTATCGTTCCAATGGAACTTCTCATTACTGACTGGCTCAACTCACACAAACCCTTGGTTGAATTTTATGGCCTCTTGGCAAGCGAACACACACATTCATATATGGTATGTTTCAATTCTTGGCAGTCTTTTATTTAAAGTTAGCCTTTGTGATCTGTCATAATGACATCGAGAATTTCAAATATAATATAACAAACTTATTTCATAATTGAAAACGTGGACAATAGTTTTTAGTTAGATACTGTGTTTCGGTGCAATATCTAACTAAAAACTATTGTCCACGTTTTCAATTATGAAATAAGTGTTTGTTTTATTGTATTTGAAATTCTCGATGTCATTATGACATATCACAAAGGCTAACTTTAAATAAAAGACTGCCAAGAATTGAAACATGCCCTATATGAATGTGTGTGTTCGCCTGCCGAGAAGCCATAAAATTCAACCAAGGGTTTGTGTGAGTTGAGCCAGTCAGTAATGAGAAGTTCCATCGGAACGATAAACATATGGGTTTCCTTAAGTCTATACAGCATAGTTTCTGTGAGAGAGGACATATGATTTATTAGTTAGCGCCGTTTTTATTCCATCTGTCTCTGATTGCACTATTTGTTAAGAATGACACAGACTGCAAAAGCCTCTGTACAGTACCTTATTCAGTGATAAAATAAAACTAAATTCGATACTTATAACTACTTGCGCGATACGGGCAGACACAAATTTAACGAAGATAAAATTTGATTTTTAAGTCCCGCGGTGAAAAATATGAAAAAAATAAATATATAAAGGGTTACTAGCAATTGTAGACCACGTTGTATAAGTACCGCGTTATACGATTGTTACCTGTATATATATATATATATCATTTGCTGCTAACTACGCTTTTGCATAAGGGATGCCTGCCACTCATGTCACTATATTAAACATATTCTCTACTGTATACACTCAATCAATTATGATCATTTCATCAAAGAAATATAGTCTGCAAGCAAATATCGTGTCCACTTTGTTACCAACTTTAAAGACCGTATATTTTGACTCTAGAGTAGAGTTTATCTAACTTAGTTCATTTAATATGCTGCCGATCTTTGCAACCTTTTGTGGATGAAATGATAATTTTATCTACGACATTGGAGTTGAAATCATCATTGCACATTCATTTTTAAATAATTTGTAAAGGAGCTGAAGCTATTAAATAAAAAAAAAAAACATTTAAGAGGAAGGCTTAATGAAAATGGCCATGTCCCGCGAGAGTCTCAAGAAAGTAAGATTATATCGCAGCATAAGGGTAGTTGATAAAAACAAATATCAGACTATAGACTGGTTTATTTTTTTTTTTCTGGAGTAGTCATTCTGTGGAGGACAGCAGCAGCAGCACTGATTTATCAATGTAAAATTACAATATTTTAGCAATTTACTAATTTCATAAGAAAACGCTGTTATAGAATAATGCATAAAACTTTGGATATTCCTAGATTTTGCAATGGTTTGGAAGAAAGTGACATGGCAAGTTTCAGCATTAGTTAAACTGCAGGTTTTTAATGCATTCGTTTCGATTGATTTCAAAAAAAGATTAATCATAACTTTATACTGATCTAGATGTCTTTCTTTAATTCAATACTGCCACACAAATATACCAGGCTGCAGAAGAAATGTCAACTTTTCCAAATGTAGAAATTTTAGGGACCCCGTAAATTTTACTTCCTTCTGTGTATATATATATATATAGAAAATTTTTTACCTTGGGTATAATACCAAGCTATTTTAAATATAAACCTGGTTTTAATCCATTTCCCAAGTAAGCGAACAGACAAGTAAGTTAAGTTTGCGTCTGCAAGTAGTGCAAGTCTGGGTGACCCCGCACGTAGTGCAAGTCTTAGGCAACTCCTGGCAAAGGTGAAATAAGCTCTGATCACTATTCTTCGTATTTACCCTTAATGCAAAGCACATCTCCTTGAGGAGATGTATGATGCTATGCATTAAAGGCAAGGGGCCACTACCCAGACCGGTTTCGACCTTTACTGAGGTCTCATCAGTGGGAGCCAGGCTTAGAAATACCAAGGTTTAAGTAATACAGAGCTTATAAGTATTTTGCCAAAACAAGTTACTATAAGGTGCTTTGACCTTATTAAATAAAAATCTCCGGATGAGCGATAGATGTAGAAAGTTTTTTACCTTGGGTATAGTGATCAGAGCTTATTCCACTTTTACACGAGTTGCCTAAGACTTGCACTACGTGCAGGCGCAAACCACTACGTGCGGGATCACCCAGACTTGCACTATCCTTTACTGAGGTCTCATCAGTGGGAGCCAGGCTTAGAAATACCAAGGTTTAAGTAATACAGAGCTTATAAGTATTTTGCCAAAACAAGTTACCATAAGGTGCTTTGACCTTATTAAATAAAAATCTCCGGATGAGCGATAGATGTAGAAAGTTTTTTACCTTGGGTATAGTGATCAGAGCTTATTCCACTTTTACACGAGTTGCCTAAGACTTGCACTACGTGCAGGCGCAAACCACTACGTGCGGGGGTCACCCAGACTTGCACTACTTGCAGGCGCAAACTTGACTTACTTGTCTGTTTGCTTACTTGGGAAATGGATTAAAACTAGGTTTATATTTAAAATAGCTTGGTATCTTTAACATATATATATATAAATCCAGGTTATTTGTTGAGACCAGCTCGTAATATTCTCTGGGACTTTCACATGTCTGACTACAAGTAAGGACCATCTGATTTCTCTCTCCTTATCGATCTCTGCTCAGCTAGAGTGGAATGGCTGTAATATTTGTGATTTCGTCTTCTGATATCATCATTTAGATCTGACGCTCTTTAATTCTCGATCACCTATAGGCCAATCGCACGCCCTTTGGTTAGATAAAATATTCATCAGTAACTCTGAAAATTCCCATGCTCTGTTTTATGCCACATCTCCAGTCTGTTTACAAATTTAAAATATCACGTGATAACAATAACCACTCACTTTATACTTACTGAGTTAATGCCTTCACATTTCACACTAGGCTGGCTTGTACAAACACTGAGTGTTCGTTGAATACTATACCCAAACAACTTCGGATCCACTACCACTGTAATTAGTATTTTTTTTTTAATAATATAATACTATACACTACAATTAGCAACACTTTCCTTATTCTGACTGCTTCCCTTTCCTCTGTAGCTACATCTGACTTAGGCCCATAAACACTGAACAAATTTCCAATGGCAACTCTTCGTCTAATTTCTAATATTTTTGATATAAGCAGTATTATTAGAAATGTCGCTCTCATTTTCAAACTGTATTTTTTGAATTTCTTAATTATATTTTTTTTTGCTTTTATTCATAATCAAGACTTGGGGGGGGGGGATGCTCGTCCGTCGAAAGAGTAAGAATTTTTTGTTGGTACATAAAAAAATCAAAGAAATGTTTCAGTTTAAATCGTCTTACTTAATGCCGATTCCATGACATGTTTCAGGTCGTAGTTTTTGTATGTTTATCTTACTTATTGCGCCTTTTGGGACATATCCGTCATTATAAACACTTATTTCGTCAATCATCACTGATTTCGTCGTAATCGAATGCAACCAATGAAGGAAATAGAATACTCGCGTACACGCACGCGAACACAGGGCCGTAGTAACCTATTAAGCAACTAAGGCAATGCCTGGGAGGGGCAAGTTTGCGGGGAAGCAAAACCAGCAAAATTATATTTTAACGATAAAAACACCCTTTTTTTAACGACATATTTTATTGAAACTAGGACCACAAACCAGCACTTGCCTAGCTGCGGGATATACTCTGACAACGAACCTGCGCACATATTTTCTCTCCTGTGAGCTCTCTCTCAGGTATACTGAAGTGACTAGCTAATAGAGTAATTCGTACTCAGTGTTGGAACATGCAGAAATGTACCTCAAAAAGTATTAGATTTGTTTCCAAAATACATGCAATTATTTTGACATATAGATCCAAAAAAACGTAACCTAATATTCTTCGATTGTTTTCTCCGTTGTTGCCACACCATTATGACATCATAATCGGTGTTCGTCCGCTTACGTTTCGGAGCTAATCAGAATTCAGAAAACCCACTAATGTAGTTAATGCATATTATTATTATTATTATTATTATTATTATTATTATACAAAAGTAGCTGTGGGCCCAACATAAATGTCCTACTTTGAATCACTACATCCTCTTCGTAGCTTTGCAAATGATAGCACTCTCCATTCATCCTGATCATTTGATAAACCATCCAATGCTTAGCCTTCCAAAGCTTCAATATCATCTACAACCAGTGCCTTACTCATTGATTTATATATCATCTTTCAATTGGACGAGAACAATATGGTCATTTTCAATACAACAAAAATTTAGTCTTGCCTTTACCTCTCGCGAAAGGAAAATCAACTAACCTATCCCTACCTTCAGTAATACATAAATCACCAGACAGGATCAGATCTCTCTGCTTGAACTAACATTTACTTCTAGTCTCTCCCGACATAAATACATCGCATCGATAGCTTCCTGATCATCAAAAAACTAGACATTTTCTTCCGCTCAAGATGCTATTTTACACCCACCCAGCTACTAACTTTATACACATCACGACGTATCCCGAGAATACTGCTTGTGTGTTTGCGGTAGTGCACATAAAAACCTCCCTAAAAATTCTTGACGCTGTCCAGAGGAGAGAGACCTTTGGCTTACGGATATCCGCTCTTACAGAATCATTTCACTCTATCTTACAGATACAATGTTTCAGCACTGTGTCTATTCTACAGGTACTTCAGTGATCACTGAACTGGCAACTGTAGTTACTCAACTTTCTATTGAGCCTGTTAAAATAAGAGCAACGGCTGCCCAACATCCGTGCAACTGCAAACATGTAGAATCTGCTTCTCCTCTTCCTCCTTTATCCAATCTATCTCTGTTCTCTGGAACACCCTTCATGAAGTATTCCCAAACAACTACAACTCACAAATATTCAAGAAAAATGTCAATAAAGTTCTATCTCAATCCTCACCTGCACTACAGACGTGGCACTGATGTGCCTATAAGTCCTTCGACCTCTCGTGTATGGGATTAGTATAAAAAATAGGATACTGCAATTTATGTATATTAATGCCAGAAGAATCAGGAATAAGAGGGAAGAGTTTTTGGAATTGGTTGGCGCAACTTTGCAAAAAGTTACAGTATTAGTGAAACTCAGTTGACAGTAGAAGATGTAGTTACATGGAAAGAATGTGAGGGGTATAATATTTTCAGGGAGAATATGATTGGTGGACGAATACTGCTGATGACTGTAGATCAGTGTTTCTCAACGTTTTTTAGATCATGCCCACCTCAACGTCTCAAAGATTTTGATGCCCCCCCCGTAGCATAATAGCCAAGTTCTGAAAAAGTATAATATAAATATGCATAAATATGTACATGTACATTTTCAAATTTTCCCCCAAAATATTCAAATTGCCCCCCCCCCCCTCGTGGGGTACGCCCCACGTTGAGAAACAATGCTGTAGATGAATTGCAGCCACAAAGAGTAGATCATGAGAAAGGTGTGGAAGGCAGTTCATCCTGCGCAATCTGGCGTGAGGTGGAGTCCAACAGGACAACAAGTCAGTTGCTGCTGCTACTGGCTGGGTGTGTGTGGGGGGGGGGAGATGCATAACTTTGCTTTCGTTTAATTTATAGACCTATAAATGTTCGATTTTCTTGAGAATTTTATGAGGATTTTGAATACTTTTATCCTCAACATTTGTTTATAAATGCCACAGAAGAAATTGCTTGATATATGTATTCAAGATACCAAGTAAGTTTATATAAACTTGGTTTTAATCCTATTTCCCAAGTAAGCAAACAGACAAGAAAGTCAAGTTTGCGCCTGCAAGTAGTGCAAGTCCAAGGCAACTCATGGTAGTGCCAGTCAGTACTGTTTGCTTACTTGGGAAATAGAATTAAAACCACGTTTATATAAAATTACTTGGTATCTTGAATACATAATATACCCAAGTTAAAAAACTTTCTACATCTATCTCTCATCCTGAGATTTTATATTTATAAGGTCAAAGCACCTTGTGGCAACTTGTTTTGATAAAATACATATGAGCTCTGCATTACTTCATCCTTAGCATTTCCAGGTCTGGCTCCCACTGACGAGACCTCAATAAAGGTCGAAACCGGTATGGGTAGTGACCATTGCCTTTAATGTTTAGCATCATACATCTCCGCAAGGGGATGTGCTTTGCATTAAAGGGAAAATACTAAGAAAAGTGATCAGAGCTTTATCCACCTTTACCACGAGTTGCCTTGACTGGCACTACCATGAGTTGCCTTGGACTTGCACTACTTGCAGGCGCAAACTTGATTTTCTTGTCTGTTTGCTTACTTGGGAAATAGGATTAAAACCACGTTTATATAAACTTACTTGGTATTTTGAATACATAATATACCCAAGTTAAAAAACTTTTTACATATACGGTATATATACTTTATATATAGTTATACTCAGTGGTGAGCTATGGAAATTTTAACAAAGGGCTCGCATCGTCGAGCAAAAAAAGCCGTATTTCACACAAAAACGTTTATTAATATAGCTTGTTTACAAATGCCAATCAAAAAGTATGAGGGGGGACAATCAACCTGTAAAGGCTATCATTTTTAAACAAATATTTCATGATCTAAACATGAAATATTTGAACACAATCATCTGCGTTAATTTATCTTACATAAGAAAAACATTTTTTAACTATCAAAATATAATAAGAATAAAATCTTTTATAATCGCACATATGAAATAGTCCGCATTTTTTATAAACAAAATAAATTTCTTTTGTTTGCGATAATAAGTTTCTATGACAAACAATCTATAAATAATAAATAAATATTATCTAAATACAATAATATTGAAGTACGTTATATTTCATTATCATTATTATCATTATTATTCCTGACACCTCAGGAGTCCGAAGACTCATCGCGGGAGGACACCTACAACTGTCTCAACCACTACACCGAACCTCTACTACGAATCATCTCCATCAACGCCATCTACCGCCCACCTCCACCACAACTGGTATTCTATGCCTGTAAATTGCTTTTGTTTTTATACTTCAAGTGATAATCAACGGTACCAATCAAGGGGCATTATTTTATAGTCCTAT